>NC_042973.1:55274615-55279615 GCF_901001165.1 Salmo trutta | reverse complement strand
TCTGAATCTGACCATGACTGCGGAATGCTGACAAACTTGAAACAGCGTGATCCATATGTGTGCCAGTCTGAGGGACATGAACTTTCCTTTGTCCCCTCCTGCACTGCTGCTACCTGAGCCTCAACAGGAGGAGTCTGTTCCACCTCAGTCTTCAGTAAGGGTTCTAAACCAAGGAGCAGGGTCAGGTTGGCGTCGCCCAGTGCAATGGCAGCACTCAGAAGCAGAAGGATGGCCAACTTCTCCATGGTAATCTTTTCCTGTCAGAGAAGGAATCACAGGTGGTAGTCTGTAGGTTCTGTTCAGCTTGAGATAGAGGAACACTTTTATACGTGCAGCTCACCAAGCCACAAGGACAAAGTACCAAAAACATATATTTACACTGATTCCAATGTACCAAAAAAGATGTTTACACTGAATCCACATCCTATTGGGAAAGGTATCCTAATCCTTGTGGCAAATATACACTGAGTGTACAAAACATTAAGGTCACCTGCTCTTTCCATGACCTAGACTGACCAGGTGAATCCACTTTAATCAGTGTAGATAAAGGGGAGGAGACAGGTTAAAAAATTATTTTGGAGCCTTGAGACAACTGAGAGATGGATTGTGTGTGTGCTATTCAGAGGGTGAAGACAATAGATTTATGTGCCTTTGAACGGGGTATGATAGTAGATGCCAGATGCACCTGTTTGTGTCAAGAACTGCAACGCTGCTGGGTTTTCACGCTCAGTTTCTGGTGTGTACAAAACATTAAGAACACCTTCCTAATATTGAGCTGAAGCTCCTCCCACCGAATACGAAGAATCAACATGAAAATAAGGTTGTCTAGGCAACAATAAAAACCTTTTAGCAGCAAAAACTACAATAAATAAATACAGATGTATAAATACAAATGAATGAAACTGAAAAAAGCATTTAAACCCGGCCGGGCCCCCAAGAAATAATTCAAATGTGAAAGATATCCAGTTGAAGTTAGAGATTTACATACACCTTCAGCCAAATACATTTAAACTCAGTTAAACTCCTCACATTTAATCCTAGTAAAGTAAAAATTCCCTGTCTTAGGTCAGTTAGGATCACCACTTTATTTTAAGAATGTGAAATGTCAGAATAATAGTAGAGAGAATGATTTATTTCAGCATTTATTTCTTTCATCATATTCCCAGTGGGTCAGAAGTTTACATACACTCAATTAGTATTTGGTAGCGTTGCCTTTAAATTGTTTAACTTGGGTCAAACGTTTCGGGAAGCCTTCCACAAGCTTCCCACTATAAGTTGGGTGAATTCTGGCCCATTCCTCCTGACAGAGCTGATGTAACTGAGTCAGGTTTGTAGGCCTCCTTGCTCGCACACGTTTTTTCATTTCTGCCCACAAATGTTCTATAGGATTGAGGTTAGGGCTTTGTGATGGCCACTCCAATACCTTGACTTTGTTGTCCGTAAGCCATTTTGCCACAACTTTGGAAGTATGCTTGGGGTAATTGTCCATTTGGAAGACCCATTTGCAACCAAGCTTTAACTTCCTGACTGATGTCTTGAGATGTTGCTTCAATATATCCACATAATTTTCAATCCTCATGATGCCATCTATTTTGTGAAGTGCACCAGTCCCTCCTGCAGCAAAACACCCCCACAACATGATGCTGCCACCCCCGGGCTTCACGGTTGGGATGGTGTTCTTCGGCTTGCAAGCCTCCCCCTTTTTCCTCCAAACATAACGATGGTCATTATGGCCAAACAGTTCTTGTATTGTTTCATCTGACCAGAGGACATTTCTCCAAAAAGTATGATCTTTTGTCCCCATGTGCAGTTGCAAACCATAGTCTGGCTTTTTTATGGTGGTTTTGGAGCAGTGGCTTCTTCCTTGCTGAGTTGCCTTTCAGGTTATGTCAATATAGGACTCGTTTTACTGTGGATATAGATACTTTTGTACCTGTTTCCTCCAGCATCTTCACAAGATCATTTGCTGTTGTACTAGGTTTGATTTGCACTTTTCACACCAAAGTACGTTCATCTCTAGGAGACAGAACGCGTCTCCTTCCTGAGCGGTTTGACGGCTGCGTGGTCCCATGGTGTTTATACTTGTGTACTATTGTTTGCACAGATGACCTTGGTACCTTCAGACGTTTGGAAATTGCTCCCAAGGATGAACCAGACTTGTGGAGGTCTACAATTGTTCTTTCTGAAGTCTTGGCTGATTTCTTTTGATTTTCCCATGATGTCAAGCAAAGAGACACTGAGTTTGAAGGTAGGCCTTGAAATACATCCACAGGTACACCTCCAATTGACTCACATGATGTCAATTAGCCTATCAGAAGCTTCTAAAGCCATGACATAATTTTCTGGAATTTTCCAAGCTGTTTAAAGGCACAGTCAACTTACTGTATGTAAACTTCTGACCCACTGGAATTGTGATGTGAAATAATCTGTCTGTAAACAACTGTTGGAAAAATTACTTGTGTCATGCACAAAGTACATGTCCTAACCGACTTGCCAAAACTATATAGTTTGTTAACAAGAAATTTGTGGAGTGTTTGAAAAACGAGTTTTACTGACTCCAACCATAAGTGTATGTAAACTTCCGACTTCAAATGTATGTTCTTACCTGTGTACATAGTGATCTCTATTACCTGTTGACACATGGAGGGGCAATATCCCTGTTCTTACCTGTGTACATAGTGTTCTCTAATACCTGTTGACACATGGAGGGGTAATATCCCTGTTCTTACCTGTGTACATAGTGTTCTCTAATACCTGTTGACACATGGAGGGGTAATATCCCTGTTCTTACATGTGTACATAGTGTTCTCCTGCTGTATGGTGCACATAATCTTTGTCTCACACATTCATTTGTTCTTTAATCAAACAAAAGTTTCTCAATTGATGTTTATGATTTATCTCCTCCACCAATTAATTTTCATATTGCTTCATCAGTTGTTTTATTATTGGTTTTCATACAGATGTTCTTAGTCAGACAGTTGTGAAGGTTTTAGATTAGATGAGTTTATTCATCACTTGGGACGGAGATGTAATTGCAGGGTACAGTGAAAATCTGATCCAACAGGTAAACATTTAATAAATAAATAGAGAAGTGAATGAGACATAATAATAATAATAATATATACACATTTATAACATTAGCAATTATAAATTACCGTTGGGAGGAGGGGTGCAGGGTAAATGTTCCTGTGGGGGAGGTGGGGTGAAGGGTAAATGTTCCTGTGGGGGGAGGTGGGGTGCAGGGTAAATGTTCCTGTGGGGGAGGTGGGTGCAGGGTAAATGTTCCTGTGTGGAGGAGGTGGGGTGCAGGGTAAATGTTCCTGTGGGGGAGGTGGGGTGCAGGGTAAATGTTCCTGTGGGGGAGGAGGGGTGCAGGGTAAATGTTCCTGTGGGGGAGGTGGGTGCAGGGTAAATGTTCCTGTGTGGAGGAGGTGGGGTGCAGGGTAAATGTTCCTGTGTGGGGGAGGTGGGGTGCAGGGTAAATGTTCCTGTGGGGGAGGGGGTGCGGGTAAATGTTCCTGTGTGGAGGAGGTGGAGTGCAGGGTAAATGTACCTGTGTGGGGAGGTGGGGTGCAGGGTAAATGTTCCTGTGGGGGGAGGTGGGGTGCAGGGTAAATGTTCCCGGGGGGGAGGGGGGGTGCAGGGTAAATGTTCCTGTGGGGGAGGTGGAGTGAAGGGTACATGTTCCTGTGGGGGAGATGGGTGCAGGGTAAATGTTCCTGTGTGGAGGAGGTGGGGTGCAGGGTAAATGTTCCTGTGTGGGGGAGGTGGGGTGCAGGGTAAATGTTCCTGTGTGGGGGAGGTGGGTGCAGGGTAAATGTTCCTGTGTGTGGGAGGGGGGTGCAGGGTAATGTCCTGGTGGGAGGTGGGGTGCAGGGTAAATGTTCTGTGGGGGGAGGGGGGTGCAGGGTAAATTCCTGTGTGGGAGGTGGGGGCAGGGTAAAATGTCCTGGTGGGAGGAGGGGGGGAAGGGAAATGTTCCTGTGTGGGGGGGGGTGCAGGGTAATGTTCCTGTGTGGGAGGTGGGGTGCAGGGTAAATGTTCCTGTGTGGGAGGGGGGGCAGGGTAAATGTTCCTGTGGGGGGGGGGGGGTGCAGGGTAAATGTTCCTGTGTGGGGGAGGTGGGGTGCAGGGTAAATGTTCCTGTGTGGGGGAGGTGGGGTGCAGGGTAATTGTTCCTGTGTGGGGGGGGGTGCAGGGTAAATGTTCCTGTGTGGGAGGGGGGTGCAGGGTAAATGTTCCTGTGGGGGAGGTGGGGTGCAGGGTAAATGTTCCTGTATGGGAGGTGGGGTGCAGGGTAAATGTTCCTGTGTGGGAGGTGGGGTGCAGGGTAAATGTTCCTGTGTGGGAGGTGGGGTGCAGGGTAAATGTTCCTGTGTGTTGGAGGTGGGGTGCAGGGTAAATGTTCCTGTGGGGGGGGGGGGGGGGAAGGGTAAATGTTCCTGTGTGGGAGGTGGGTGCAGGGTAAATGTTCCTGTGGGGGGAGGTGGGGTGCAGGGTAATTGTTCATGTGTGTGGCAGGTGGGGTGCAGGGTAAATGTTCCTGTGTGGGAGGTGGGGTGCAGGGTAAATGTTCCTGTGTGGGAGGTGGGGTGCAGGGTAAATGTTCCTGTGTGGGAGGTGGGGTGCAGGGTAAATGTTCTGTGTGGGAGGTGGGGTGCAGGGTAAATGTTCATGTGTGGGAGGTGGGGTGCAGGGTAAATGTTCCTGTGTGTTGGAGGTGGGGTGCAGGTAAATGTTCTGTGGGGGGGGTGGGGGCAGGGTAAATGTTCCTGTGGGGGAGGTGGGGTGCAGGGTAAATGTTCCTGTGTGGGGGTGGGGGTGCAGGGTAAATGTTCCTGTGTGTGGCAGGTGGGGTGCAGGGTAAATGTTCCTGTGTGGGAGGTGGGGGGTGCAGGGTAAATGTTCCTGTGTGGGAGGTGGGGTGCAGGGTAAATGTCCTGTGTGGGAGGGGGGTGCAGGGTAAATGTTCCTGTGGGGAGGTGGGTGCAGGGTAAATG